>NW_027361913.1:2755000-2765000 GCF_039654945.1 Dendrobates tinctorius
CATTCAGAGGTCTATTTTTTATGTATATGTGCTATCTATAGTGATCACAGACAAAACGTACCCGTTATAATCTATGAGGCTGTACTCACGTCCAAGATTTTTTTGTGGACCATGTGTCTGCAAAAAAGTCACTGAAACACATCTATTTTTGAGCCAAATCATGGATCAAAATGATCAATACATGTTTATGGGTTTGCTCACACTGCCATATAACATGGTGAGTGCTGTCCAAAGTTTTTATTGTATAGCACTGGGCCTTATGTTATACTATGGGGCAGTGCAGATCAGCGATTATTTTCTCATGCCATTCTCACTTGCGTATCATATTCAAGTTTATGGGTGTGTGTGAAACATTGGACATTGGACTGCACTCGGGTGACATCCCACAAAGACAATGGAGAAGATGGAGAAATTAAGTTCTCCATCTTCTCTGCACCTGTGCTATGATTCTCTCATGTGGAACAATCACACTTAGATCAAAGTTTGACAAAGTTTGACCGGAGTGTCATTAGCATAATTGGCCTGATTTTACCGCATGAGAGAATACACGGCAGTGTGAGCAAATCCGGTAGGTCAGTAAAAATCACGGACTACACGAAAATGTCAGTGTGCAGTCCATCATTAACATTGCAAAGGATAGGAGAAGCTTTGCAAATTTTTTTTTTCATAAGTGAAAATCACTAATGAAACATTGATGATAAAAACTGAAACACGGACCAAACGCTGATGAAAAGCAGATGAAAAACACTGGTGACGCTCGGACTATTGTGGTGTACTTAAACAATCACTGACATCTGATTGAGGCCTTATGTGTATGTTTTTCTGGGAGAGTTAAATGACAACCTATATAACTTTATGGGCATGTTCTAAGAACTTTCTGGGAATTAGAGGACAAAAAAATTTAACTGATAAATTTGTTTGGTAATTGGTTGGTTAAATTGAAAGGAGATTTGCATGATTATTATTTTTGTTCTCTTAAACTGAGGTCAAAACTAAACTTTTTGGGAATCAAAAGCACAGCCCTTTGTAAGTTATCTATTATTCTTAGGAATAATAAATATTCTATTTAAAGTGGCATTTGTCCTATAGCTTATTAGCCCCTGTGCATTTGCGCAGGTTGTATACAGTATACTCGATACCAACCCCAATTCTCAATAACTTGGGAGGACGCTGCATAAAATGTAAAGAAAACAAGAATGCAATGATGTTAAAATCAAATCTCTTATAGGCATATATTATTCACAACAGAAAATAGAACACATGTAAAAGGTTGACAGATGGACATTTTTACATTTAATTTCAATAAATTAGATCATCTATAAATTGATGGCAGCAGCACGCGCATCTTAAAGAAATGATACAGATTTAGCAAAAGAACAGAAAAGTAAGTGATACTAATGAAAAATGCTGCTGATCCAGAGCATTCGTCATTACCTAGAATCATAGAATCGTAGAGTTGGAAGGGACCTCCTGGGTCATCTGGTCCAACCCCCTGCTCAAAGCAGGATTCACTAAATCATCCCAGACAGATGTCTGTCCAGCCTCTGTTTGAAGACTTCCATTGAAGGAGAACTCACCACTTTCTCGTGGCAGCCTGTTCCACTCATTGATCACTCTAACTGTCAAAAAGTTTTTACTAATATCTAATCTGTGTCTCCTCCCATTCAGTTTCATCCCATTGCTTCTAGTCTTTCCTTGTGCAAGTGAGAATAAAGATGATCCTTCTGCAATGTGACAGCCCTTGAGATATTTGTAGACAGCTATTAAGTCTCCTCTCAGTCTTCTTTTTTGCAAGCTAAACATTCCCAAATCCTATAACTGTTCATCATAGGACATGGTTTACAGACCGGTCACCATTCTGGCCGCTCTTTCCTGAACTTGCTCCAGTTTGTTGATGTCTTTTTTAAAATGTGGTGCCCAAAACTGGACACAATATTCCAGATGAGGTCTGACCAAAGAGGAGTAGAGAGCAATAATGACTTCACGTGATATAGACTGTATGCTTCTGTTAATACATCCCATTTACATTTCCTTTCGCACCCTGCAATCTGACTGATGAAGGTGATTTTACTACCGAAACGTCATCTTTATTTTTGGATTTCCTGCACACAATAAAATTATCTTCTTACAACATTTATCTGAGTGCTAAGTTTTCTATAAGATTTACCAGGGATACGATCCTACTTGAGCACCATCCACAGGAGAGCCCTAATCACTATTTTGCTTCCATATATACTTATAGGGTATATGGATATATGTTACAGCGCCTATAAATCAAATAGTTGAATTCCTCCTTTTGAGATATTTTTTTCAAAGTGTGACTCGAATACATGGTACTTACTTGGCACAATTATTCTGCTTAGTGACTGGCTGAAAATTGTGTCCAGATTTCAGAAAAGAAAGGATTAAAAGCTGTTAGCTAGATTGTTGAGTATTTACTCCAAATCGAAGAGATGGATGTAATGTAACTGTTTATTGCTTTGTTACGTATGTGTTGAAAAATTATTATCTGCCACTCAGTATTTCTTCTTGAAGATGGATGAGGTATGAACTGTGGCTAGGAGCTAGAAAATCTCCCGGAATTGCCCAGTAAGGTATAATACAGAATTTGGCAAAAAAAACTGTTTGGTTGTCATTGCATGACACATCCTTCACTGTACTATTTCCAATATCTAGAGAAGAAAAGGAAAAAACACGAGGAGTTCCATTGTGTTGAATCTTTCATTAACGCTTAGATAAAAAAAATCGAGCAAAAGGTAAATTGAGTTTAAGGTAATATGCTCATCTTTTAGAGATGTTCTACTACCAGGCATAACTCGTTGTAAGACTTTGCACGTGGACTCTGAGTTACTGCTGCTCACATACAAGATTGTTAGGCCTGGCTCCATCGTCTCCTAGGAATCTAGTTAAAGAAAGGAAAAAATGCAAAAAAAAGTTCTGAAGAAGTTGAAAATCAGTCGAAGACATTGTTTTCTGCTTTTATTAAATTAATAAAATAAGGTTACAATGCTACGCATTTCAGCATGCTACGCCTTCCTCAGGCAAAAGATGTGCAGTAATAGACAGGAGCAGTTAAAAAAGTTGACAAGTGTGGGAAAAACAGTAAAAACAACAGGGAGGAGACATACATATCATGTGAAAGAGTAATAGACAAATTGCATAAATAAAATAAAAACAAAGTGTATAACCATTGTTAATGATTCTACAATAGATCCCTATGAAGCAATAAGACAGCGCCGTCAGCTTATTGGGGAAGAGCAGGGCTGTAACGGGGATTTTAGCAGATTAGCAGGGTAGTAAACTACTAAGATAGCAGTAGGCTTCAACAAGGGTCTAAGTCGGGTGGGGGGGGGGGGAATTAATTTTCCTTAGGAGCCACATGAGAGTCCATGACTATTGTCGAAGGCCAACCCAATAGGATGAAGTTAATTCTACTCAATATTACATTGACATTATGATTATCTTATATCAATTGTATCACTTAACATTGAGCAAAATTAAGTATTCTGATATTCCCATTATCCAGAATGACCTTGCACACAGCCCTCCAATAAACCGTATATACCGTATGAGCCCAAACGCAACCCCCTATATATCGTAAGAGCACACAAAGCCCCCTATAAACAGTATGAACCCCCACATAGCCCCTCTATATACAGTATGAATCCACATAGCCTCCTATATACAGTGTGAGCTCTCATATAACCTCTCTATATACAGTAGGAGACCACACGTAGCCTCTATATACAATATGAGCCCTCACATAACCCTTCTACATACAATATGAACCCCAACAAAGCCCCCTATATAGAGTATGAGCACCCACATAGCCTCCTATATACAGTATGAGCCCCACATAGACTCCTATATATATCATGAGCCCCCACATAGCCTCCTATATGAATCATGAACCCCACATAGCCTCCCATATACAGTATGAGCCGCCACATAGCCTCCTATACAATGAGGAAAAAAGTATTTAGTCAGCCACCAATTGTGCAAGTTCTCCCACTTAAAAAGATGAGTGAAGCCTGTAATTGACACCATAGGTAGACCACAACTATGAGAGTCAAAATGAGAAAACAAATCCAGAAAATCACCTTGTCTCACTTAGCAAGATTTATTTTGCAAATTATGGTGGAAATTAAGTATTTGGTCACCTAAAAACATGCAAGATTTCTGTCTCTCACAGACCTGTAACTTCTTCTTTAAGAGGCTCCTCTGTCCTCCACTCATTACCTGTAGTAATGGCACTTGTTTGAACTTGTTATCAGCATAAAAGACACCTGTCCAAAACCTCAAACAGTCACACTCCAAACTCCACTATAGTGAAGACCAAAGAGCTGTTGAAGGACATCAGAAACAAAATTGTAGCCCTGCACCAGGCTGGAAAGACTGAATCTGCAATAGGCAAGCAGCTTGGTGTGATGAAATCAACTGTGAGAGCACTAATAAGAAAATGGAGGACATTCAAGACCACTGATAATCTCCCTGAATCTGTGGCTCTACACAAGATGTCACCCTGTGGGGTCAAACTGATCACAAGAACTTCGAGCAAAAATCCCAGAACCACAAGGGGATCTAGTGAATGACTTGCATAGAGCTGGGACCTCTGTTGTGAATTCGCTTTTTAGCCTACCTCTGGTTACTGCTGAAGGTGGTGGAGCTGGTCAGGTTGATGGAGGGGTTGCGAGATCTCTTTCTGGGCTCCCTCTGGTGGTTACTGGAGGTAATGGAGCTGATCTGATTAACAGAGGCTTGCCACCTGATATTGAGGACGACGATTGGAGATCTGGGGTTTCAGACTGGAAGACGGCCGTCTCCCTCTATCCCTGCTGGTGATTTCTTCCTGCCTCCTGAGGTCTTAGTCTCCAGCTTAGTCCCTGCATGCTCAGCTAAGTGTTCTTTTGCTATTCTGTTCACATTTGATCTGGTTTTGTCTATTTCAGTTTTGTATGGGTCAGCCAGCTCCGGCTGGGGCTGTGCTGAATCACTATCCATATGTTACTGCTTGTGCCAGTTTGTTTTTGTCCCTTATTAGATTGGCCTCTTTTTGCTCTGCTTTCAGAATATACCAGAGTGCTGATATAGTGGGCGAAGTCGTGCGACTTCAGTATTTTTGCATCAGATGTGTTGGACCTTTTTGCAGGGTTTTTTGTGTGATTGCAGACAGTGTCTTTCCTTTCCTGTCCTGTCTAGTCAGTGTGGGCCGCATCGTTTGCTCAGTCTATTTTCCTACCTGTGTTTGTGCTTTAATCTTGTCTCACCGACAATATATGTTTGGGGGCTATCTATTCCTTTGGGGTCTGCTCTGGAGCAGTTTAGATTTCCCCTTTCATGATTTAGGGTTAGTTAGCTCTCTGGCTGTGCCGAGGTATCTAGGATCATCGTATTCACGCTCCACGGCTACTGCTAGTTGTGTGGATAGGATCAGGGGTCTGCAATCCGCTTAGTTACCAACCTCTCTGGTTTTCTGTGGCTTAGCTTGGGCTTGCTCTCCTCCTCGGTGACCCAATCATAACAGACCTCCATAACAAAGGCTACTATCAGTATCACACTACACCACCAGGGACTCAGATCCTGCAGTGCCAGACGTGTCCCCCTGCTTAAGCTAGTACATGTCCGGGCCCATCTGAAGTCTGCTAGAGAGAATTTGGATTATCTAGAAGAGTATTGGGAGAATGTCATTTGGTCTGATGAAACCAAAGTAGAACTGTTTGGTAGAAGCAAAACTCGTCATGTTTGGAGGAGACAGAATTCTGAGTTGCATCCAAAGAACACCATACCTACTGTGAAGCATGGGGGTGGAAACATCATGCTTTGGGGCTGTTTTTCTGCAAAGGGACGAGGACAACTGATCCGTGTACATGAAGAATGAATCGGGCCATGTATGATGAGATTTTGAGTGCAAACCTCCATCAGCAAGGGCATTGAAGATGAAACATGGATGGATCTTTCAGCATGATAATGATCCCAAGCAACAAACCAGGGCAACAAAGGAGTGGCTTTGTAAGAAGCATATGAATGTCCTGGGGTGGCCTAGCCAGTCTTCAGATCCCAACCCCTTAGAAAACCTTTGGAGGGATTTTAAAGTCTGTGTTGCCAAGCGACAGGCCCAAAACATCTCTACTCTAGAGGAGATTTGTATAGAGGAATGGGCCAACATACCACCAACAGTGTATGTCAACCTTGTGAAGACTTACAGAAAGTGTTTGACCTCTGTCATGAGTATAAGCCGACCCGAGTATAAGCCAACCCCCCTAATTTTTACACAAAAAGCTGGGAAAACTTATTGACTCGAGTATAAGCCTAGGGTGGAAAATGCAGCAGCTACTGGTAAATTTAAAAAATAAAATAAAATTAATTGAGACATCAGTAGGTTAAATGTTTTTGAATATCCATATTGAATCAGGAGCCCCACATAATGCTCCATATAGTTCATGATAGCCCCATAAGATGCTCCATAGAATAATATGCCCCATATGCTGCTCCATAAAGGTTATGGCCCCATAAGATGTTCCATAGATTATGTCCCATAAGATGCTCCATAGAATAGGCCCCATATGCTGCCCCATAAGATGCTCCATAGATTATGCCCCCATATGCTGCCCCTATAAGATGCTCCATAGATTATGCCCCAATATGCTGCCCCACAAGATGCTCCATAGATTATGGCCCCATATGCTGCCCCCATAAGATGCTCCATAGATTATGCCCCTATAAAATGCTCCATAGATTATGCCCCCATATGCTGCCCCCTTAAGATGCTCCATAGATTTTACCCCTATATGCTGCCCCATAAGATGCTCCATAGATTATGCCCCCATATGCTGCCCCCATAAAATGCTCCATAGATTATACCCCAATATGCTGCCCCATAAGATGCTCCATAGATTATGACCCCATATGTTGCCCCCATAAAACGCTCCATAGATTATGCCCCCATGTGCCGCCGCTGCTGCATTTAAAAATAAAAAAAATGACATACTCACCTCTCTGTCACTGGGGCCAGGTGCCGGTGTCACTGCTGGCACCTGAGATATTCACCTGTCCGGGTCCATCGCTGCTTGCTGCTGTCTGGCACATCATCTGTCAGTGACGTTCAGACTGCAGGGGGCGCGGCACGCACTAACCACGTCACCGTGCCCTCTGCTGTCTGAACGTCACTGACAGATGACGTGCCAGACAGCAGCAAGCAGCGATGGACCCTGGACAGGTGAGTATCGCTATACTTACACGTCCTGGCATGGTCTCTGCATTCCCCAGCTTCTCCACGATCTCCCTTCCTGCCTTTAGCAGTCACGTGGTACCGCTCATTACACTCATGAATATGCACATAAGTATGACCTGACACCCCTGCCCCCCCTCCCCCTCTGACCCCCTGGTGTATATGACTCAAATATAAGCTGAGAGGGGGACTTTCAGCCCCAAAAAATGGGCTAAAACTCTCGTCTTATATTCGAGTATATACGGTATATAACAAAATATTGAGATTAACTTTTGTTAGTCACCAAATACTTATTTTCCACCATAATTTGAAAAATTAATCTTGCCAAATCAGACAAGGTGATTTTCTGGATTTGTTTTATCATTTTGACTCTGTTTGACTCTGTTAGGAATCTGGTTTCTACAATGCCTATGCAGGAATCCAGATTCTCATATTTGTCTCGAGAGGCTAAGTCCTTCGTCCCTTCTTCTGAGCATGCTCATGGGATGAGCTCCCATTGGAGTTCGGGAATCAGGTGCTCAGGTCCTGCTCCTGATTCCATTGGTCATGCTCAGGGCTCTGGGGAATTCCGGCAGGTCCCGTACGCTATAAAAAGTGCGTATGGCCGTTCCGCCATGCTCTAGTATTCTCATACTTGCTGCTGTATGTTTGATGACGGATGCTTGGACTGGTGACTGACTCATTAATTATCCCCCTCCTTGGTTATTACGAATGTGTGAGTGATTGGGTCAGCAAGTAGCAGCGCTAGCGCCAGCCCGCTCAAGCCTCATCCATTGCAGCAGCTAAAGCGTCCTGCATTGCGCCAGCATTTCTGGCAGTGCCTTGCCAGCGGCTCTATACTTGCCGCGCTGCAGTTGCAGCACAGTGTGCGTTCGCGGTTGCAACGCCTCTGCACCAGACGTTTAACGGTAGGTCTAGACGGAGTCAGTCCCGTCAGTCTTGGCGACTCCTGTGACCTTATACCGCATCTGTGTCGTTGAGCTTCTGTGAAGTTCTAACAAACTCAGCGTTTGTATTTGTGTTCATGCTTGAAGCTCTGTGTGTGAAACAGTCGGCTTTTGCATCATATATTTATGCTTGCAGCTCTGTGTGTGCAACAGAGCTTGCTCTTGTGCACTAGGTGCAGTCAACCTTGTGCACTTACGGCCTTAGTGCTCTGCCTCTGTCAGCAGCGGTTTTGTCACCTACCGCACGGTGGACCCCGGGCGGCGAACACACTTTATTTATATTTTTATTTAGCGTGTTCTGCCGTCCTTAACACTCTCATAGTTGTGGTCTACCTATGATGTTAATTACAGGCCTCTCTCATCTTTTTAAGTGGGAGAACTTGCACAATTGGTGGCTGACTAAATACTTTTTTTCCCCACTGTACATAGTATGAGCCCCACATAGCTTCTCATATACAGCATGGGCACCACATAGCTTTTTATATACAGAATGATCCCCTGACAACCTCTTATATACAGCATGAGCCCAACATAGCCTCTAATATAAATCATGGAACTCACATAGCCTCTTATAAACAACATGAGCCCCACATAGCCTCTTGTACACAGCTTGACCGCCACATAACTTCCTATGTACAGTATAAGCCCTCATATAGCCTCTCTATATAAAGCATGAGCCCCCATAGCCTCCTATATATAGTATGAACACATAGCCTCTTATATACAGCATGAGCCCTAACAGTCTCCAATATACAGTATGAGCCCCATATATCCTTGAATATACAGTATGAGCCCTCACATAGCCTCTGTATATACATCATGAGCCCCACATAGCCTCCTATATACAGCATTAGCCCTACATAGCCTCCTATATACAGCATGAGCCCCACATAATCTCTTATATACAGTATTAGCTCCATATAAACTCTTATAGACATTATGAGCTCCCACATAGCCTCCTACAGTGGTGTATAAAAGTTTGAGCACCCCTGGTCAAAATTACTGTTATTAAAAACATTTAAGCAGGCTGAAGATTAAATATACAGCATGAGCCCCACATAATTTCTTATATACAGTATTAGCTCCATATAAACTCTTATAGACAGTATGAGCTCCCACATAGCCTCCTACAGTGGTGTATAAAAGTTTGAGCACCCCTGGTCAAAATTACTGTTATTATAAACATTTAAGCAGGCTGAAGATTAAATGATCTCTAAAAGAGCAAAAGGTAAAGATGACACATTTCCTGTGTATTTTAGTTTAAAAAAATTGTCATTTTTACATTTTCAAAATTACAAAAAGGAAAATGGGCTGATTCAAAGTTTGGGCACCATTAGAGAATTATGTGCTCAGATAGCTTTGACCAAGGTTTCAAACCTTAATTAGCCTGTTAGGGTTATGGCTTGTTAACTATCATCATTAGGAAATGCCAGGTAATGCAAATTTCTCAGCTTTAGAAAAACCCAGCCTCCTCTAACCTTGTGCCAAAAAACAGCAGCCATGGGTTTTTCTAAGCACTGCCTAGCACTCTGAAAATAAAAATGGTGGATTTCCACAAAGCAGGAAAAGGCTGTAGGAAGAGAGCAAAGCGTTTTAAAGTTCCCCTTTCATCAGTTCGAAATGTAATTTAGAAATGGCAGTTAACAGGAAAAGTGGAGGTCAAGATAAGGTTCAGAAAACCAAGCAAAATTTATGTGAAAGCTTCTCATAGGATTGCTAGAGAGGAAAATCATAACCCCTGCTTAAAGACTTTCACAAAGCTTAGAAGACTGTAGTTGTGGTACATTGTTCTATTGTTCTGAAACACCTGCACAAATATGTCCTT